>NC_079165.1:34539981-34570154 GCF_947568905.1 Ostrea edulis | reverse complement strand
AGAAGAATGAGTTGAACATTTGTTAGTCCAAAGTAATTTAGAATACATTTTAACATTTTCAATATTCATGCAGTTCATTTAGAAGTCCACTCTATTTCGTATATGCTTTGTAGTGTTAACTTTTATGTATGTAACAAAGTGATTTTGACCAACATGAAATATTGAAATACGGACAGAACTCACCAGATACAAGATCTGTGGGTTCACAGAGTTCGGGCCCTAACGGGCTTAGCCCCTATGGATACAAATATCATGAATTCAGGGGTGGATTGTTCAAGAATCCTCCGTGTTCACGTGAATGGTTGAACAATCTTATCAAATAGATCGAGCTGACGCCGCATTGATAGCCTTTGTGTTCTTTATATATGTATTAAGATTTAGTTGTCTTTTCCACTTGTTTTTTTTTTCCCTTCTTCTATATATCCTGGCCTGCTTATAAGGAAATTCTTATGTAATTGATATTCAGACAACTCTTCGATCATTGTAAACAAGTCTAGCTTGGAATCTGACATACATATAATGAACATATATTCAAAATGATATTATACATTTTGCCGAGCATATAAATTATGTACCTCAGTGCTTTTTGTTACACAGAATCATGGACCTATATACTAACGTTAGTATATTGGTCCCTGACAGAATCAAATGCTTTTTCAACGTTTTGATTTTAAAGAGTTCAAATAACGTATTGAATAAAAAGTGTATAGTAAGTGAATTATCAATATAGTGATATTGTTCTTTCGAAAACCTGTTTCGTTTTTTCGCAGTATCTTAAAACTGCCGGAAAGGGTCTTGAATCTGCCAGTACCAGTATAACACAGCTTGAGACGATGAGGAGTTTGGTGGCCTATCATTTTGCTCTATCTTTGACCAGCATGCAGAAACCTTTCTAAAATATGCTAAAATTGTAAGATTAAACAGGGTGTCCATAAGAGATGATATCGATATTTCTATTCAGGTTCCTAAAGACGTCGTTTCATTTTATTCAAGTCACTTATTTCACGAGATTTATTTGAAATTCCTGAGAAAATATTAGTTGCATGTCTACATATGTATTATGCATTCGATATCTATTGAAGTTCGACTTCAGCGACCTGCGTTTTATCTTACTTACCAATATTAGATTTTATTACGTAAGTTTTTTGCTCCTTCATTCAATAGATATATATCCTCTTAAAATATTCTCATCCTCTTCATTTTTATTTATCTATTTTTGGTTCCCGTGCATTTTCAATTCCTTTTTGAAAGAAAGGAAGAAAAATATCTTAACGATTTTGGAATTTTTATTTATACTGTTTTCTGCGTATACATATACTTTGTGGTTTGTCAAGATAAGATTTTTTTCCGGTTTCCGACGATGCTTTCGATGGCAAAGTAACTACATGTAGCTATTTTGAAGTGCATGCATTTATTGACTGCATTAAAAGAAAAGGAAAAGATAACTGGTGCACATACCCTATGATGTCCTTTGTAAATTTTATTTACCTTAAGGTACAGTGTGTTTTATTAAATTTTATCTTATTCTTAGTTTTGTTCTAGATGTACCTTGTAAGCTTTACATCGCGCATAAAAAAATATTATTAAAAATACACCCATTGTAAAATGAAATGGCTGCGAGAGATTCTGCTGTTTTGGGAGTACAAAAATTTATCTGTAACGTAGTTTATCTTTTTTTTTTATTAGTACGAATCAAATCAGATAAAAAAACAACCGCATTCTTGATATATATTGTGGGAACATGTTCTGTCCTTTACCTAAATTTTTCTTTCCTTTCATAAAAAGTTCATGCAGTTCATAAAACCCGTAAGAATGGATAATCCCACAAAGAGTGTGGCCAGACTTCACCAGAGAACGATAGTGTTGGTACGTGAGAACTCCTTTGACGTGCAGATGTTTCTCCTAATCCATCGACAGACTACATTGTATCAATGGTTGTACACTTCTTTCATAGAATTACATTTACGTCCTTATGCAGTTATTTCTCGATGAAAGCAATGGTCTTCAACTAGACATACAACCTAAATACAACACAGAGTAATTCCTAAAATGACAAATTGAAGTTTACAAGGTATATTGGTATATTCCGATAGAACTGATAAAAAATAATTTATATGTTTATAGTTTTGTATCAGACGCTGTCCTGGGTTTATTTTCTTCTCTTACAAGAACATTTTTTACCACAAGATTCAGAATTTAATATCATCCTTGCATTTTAAAGTTTTAATATGGATTTTTTTTTTCACCAGCCAGAATAACACGAATGTTCACGACACAAGACGTGAACAGAGTTTAAAGTATCACAATACAATAACGCCATTTAATTTTATATCAATCATTTTTACTAAAAATAAACCAATACACGGACAGGCATGAATTTCCTCTGCAGGATACTGCTTGTAAAATCTACATTTTTTTTTTTTACTTTTTATATTTAGGAGAATATGTACGAAGAGAAAACAGATTGACTCTTCGAATTTCTGGGAACGACAAATTCTAAATTGTTCATTTAGAAATAGAGATACTGATATAATAAATACTATCTACGTTAATTTTAAGTTGTACCGAAGTGCTGGCTGTATTTATATAAACCATTAAAAATTATAAAATACATAGTACTGCAAGGAAATGCGGAGCATTCCGCTTTCTGTTACAACCATGCATGGCAATCAAGTAAACCTATTAAACTGAAAAGCAGGCCTTGCACCTGCAACCGCACCCGTTTGTCAGCGGACAAGTTTAAAATCAACCGTATATCTAGGGAGCGAATGTCCGGTACGTTGGTAAACAATACTAAATAATAGATGCAGGGGATGATTTGAGTATTCGGTGAAATTACCCTGTATTCCTTTTTTTTTTTAAAGTCCCTCCAAATACACTCAAACTAGTCATGTGACAGAGAGGCAACAGTTGGAGAAAGTAGCACCTACTGCGAGTGAAACCACTGTCACCAAATTACTGTTGATATCTATTTCTTTCACCCCAATACTACACTTACATGTGTAAAAAATAAAAGCTTGTTTTTTACTACTTAAGCTCTTTCATCAGATAGTATCAGCATCTGAAAAAACAATATGAAATAGTGTCACTGTACTAAAATCATTTAATCTCTCTCTCTCTCTCTCTCTCTCTCTCTCTCTCTCTCTCTCTCATAAAATAAAATAAAATAAATACTAGAATAATAACTAGAAAATAATGAAATAAAATTAACATACCACGCGCTTTCCTGATCATAATTCTGGAGGTTTATAAAACCGTATAGAGACATACATACCAGAGGTTGCAAAATTGCCTAATCCTGCTAACTCTACTTTATAGACAAAGGAAGCAAGCATTGCACCAATAGTATACACACGAGAGCTCTTCAACCAAGATGTGCCTCAGTGCCTCTGATATGAACAAAGCTGTTTGAAATCGAAGGAAATGTGAGGAGGCAATAAGTACTACAGCTTACAATGAATACTAAATTATTCATAATATGATTTCAACAAATTGTTCTGCAAGAAATTACAACCCTCCGCAAAACCCTAGACATGCTTCAGTAAGTCAGTTTTCACTTTATGTGGAATTGCAATATGGACCTGCAGTATATAGCTAATTTTAATTCACGGTTCCCGTAATAGGTCACGAGGTGACATGTACAAGCAATCAAATCAAACTTCATCTACCACACTAACTGTAACATCAAACAAGACCGCTCTGAAAATCGTACTAAAAATAGAGTTATCTAACCATAGAAGGGAAATTACATAGTTCTAGATGATGATCCTTTATAACAAATTACTATATTGGGGATTTAGATTTCATGTCTTTTACATATACACGTATTTACATTTCCGAATGTTTTTGCCTTTGATAGATACAGATTGTACTGATGGCTATTTTCTCATGAATGCGTTGCAAATGTGACCAATGCGCGTATGAATCTTAATCAATATACATGTAGTACGTCTATGAATTCCGATAGAAATTAAAGTAAATTGTAAATATGAAATATATTTGACAATACATGAGGGTATACACTGCAGCGCATCACGCCGGCATACGTATGTGTCTATAAAATCAACCTTTGGTCGAGAAAATTATGTAACATTGGATATGCCAAAATACTTTAGGTCAATTATATCGCAGTTTAGATGTGGTAGTTTACCTTTAAGAATAGAGACGGGAAGATATTATGGGGAACCTGCTGTTGAAAGAATATGCTCATTGTGTTCATTAAATTGTGTGGAAGACGAAATTCATTTTTTACTCTATTGTCCATTGTATTCTAAACTCAGAACAACTTTGTTTGAAAACACGGGATTTGATCAGATGTCAATGTCAGATGTAGAGGTTCTTTGAATGTTAATAACAAACTACCCAAGACAATTAGCAAAATACTTGTACTCCTCCTTTTCTCTTAGACAATCTATTACATTTGGAAAAATCAACAACTGAGCTATTTATACATTATATACTTATTATACATGTATACACATGTATGTATATATAATTATAGAAAATGTTATTATGCGCAATTATTTGCATTATATATTATTAAATCAACGTTTAAAGTAGCATATAAGCCCGACGGGCCGGGTGTTTATTGATTTGTATATTGTGATGAAATTGGATGTATGAATATATGTACACATGCCACTATAATAAATAAAATTACTTACTTACTTTCAAGCGTAACAGTTCATGCCCTCATACTAAATTTTTAAAACTTATTTCTTGAATAAATCTTAATTTCTTATACAATGTTCCCAAAAAATAAAACTATATGGACTCTCTCTCTCTCTCTCTCTCTCTCTCTCTCTCTCTCTCTCTCTCTCTCTCTTTACAATTAAATCTTGCACAATATTATCTACTTTTCTGCCTTCGTTTCTCCCACGCATTTTCTCACTACAAATATGTTTTTGTTTTTAATCATGTACAAGGGGGGGGGGGTAATACAGTGAATGAGCAGTTTAAATGTGCAGCAGCCCTTAATGTTTTAGCTCACAGAGGTACATGTATATACTATTTGGAGTCCGACTGGCCCTCTGCTACACTGACGGGTCGTGTAGATCCCCGCCTGATTGAATTCATTAACTGCATCACTTACCCGTTAATTCCAGAACACAAAATGTGCAACAAGAAATTAACGAACGCAGACTACGATGTACCACCAATATCATAATATAAAAGTATTTTACAAATAAACCTTGTTTTCCCATTTGTCAATGAATAGAAAGTATGTTCTAATGAATATGAAATATGATCATCAGTCTTAATGCTCGTAATTTCGTTTCTTTCTTGTTTTCATCTGTGAGCAGCAAACCGGTTTCGTTCTCTGACCTCACTGTTATAGAAATATCATAAGACCCGAATCTTTCCCCGGTTGTGTGGTGTACCTTGCCTGACATTCATTTCTTTGCATGGGTTAAAAAAAAAACCGATTTATAAATCATACACCGTGCTTCACTTCGTGGTGACCGTTTGTTAACATCAGATGACGAATATTTATCCTGACTTTCTCTTTAAATATAGTTCAAATACTTATAAAAGATCCGAACATTTTATTGTTGACGTACGTAAGATATACGTAACACAGAACGATGAAATGAGCAGGTGTAAATAGTTCATTTGAAACTTGTATATTACATGTATATTGTATGGTATTATCTAGTCCTAGTGTGTATTCCATTCCGCTGTACAAATATTTGTCACAATATCACATGTTCAAATCAAGTCACAACATGTTCAAATCAAGTTAGAATATCCATGTAAATTTAGGGCACGCAGATAATAATAGTAGCCTTTATTTATCCAGGATAACACAAATTAGCATATAGCTAGTTTCCATTGTGGTCCTGCATTACAACATATACACAAACATACAATTAACATCTAGAATCGGTATCTAGATATGAATACAATATAAAAGGAAAGAAAAACTCAAACACAACAGTAAACAGTACAGAAGAAGCATTTGTATGTTTTTTGAAAATAGTTTGTTTGGGAGGAGGGTAGATTTCGTAGGTCGTATGATTGCTAGGTCTCATTTTGAATTTACTTGGTGGATCTAGATTTTCAGAAATAAAGCCATTGATGTATTGATTTATCGTGGGTTTCTCTTTAGTTCAAACTGGACAAATTATCGTGAACTAAATGTGGTCTACGAATGAATATTTCATTTGAACATTGATATGAAAAGAGACGGGTGATGCGTATTTAGTATACGTGCCTCCAGTCAGATTGTATAAATATTTGCGACAACTTATGCAAATTTCAGTGGCTGGTTTAGGACAGGTAGATGATATATATATATATATATATATATATATATATGTGTGTGTGTGTGTGTGTGTGTGTGTGTGTGTGTGTGTGTGTGTGTGTTCGTTTCCACAAAATAAAATTCGTTCCCATGAAATTGATTTTGTTCTCACGAAATAGAATCCGTTACCACGAAATGAATTTCGTTCCTACGAAATAAAATAACCCCATTATTCACTGGTCAAAGGACTACTTGTGAATTCACAAATCACTATTCCGAATAAAAGAAATCAAAACCTAAACTCTGTTTTGCTTCATTATATATTAATCAACATTTGAAGCATCTTAGGATCATAAGGTTTATTATCTATATGTCGGTAAAACAAGCGCCTGCATTTACAGTATGTGACTATGTGCTTGTAGGATGTTCTCTCCTGATTAGGAAAATGTGAAAAAAAGTTTGCAAAGCGGACTATTATTATATACATATAATACGATATGGATTATTGCATTAGATTTGACCCTTTTATTCAAAACTCAACATTCAGCTGTTTCAAGTGTATTTGTCATTATTCAAAATCAAAAAAAAAAAAAAAAAAAAAGAAAAAAAAAAAAAAGAAAAAAAAGAGGTATGGAGGCCCATGCTGAAATTATCCAGATACCTAGCAGCAAGTGTAGTTTATGAGTGAACGTTCACGTTAAGCTTACCTGTACCTAAAATTATAATTTTACTAATTCATGGTCTCAGTCCTAGAAGTTAATATTTTGTCTATATTAAAAAAGAAAAGAATAGAAATAGAAATCACTATGAAAGAGAAAATTGTGCTGCAATCTTTGACATCTAGATAAAAAATCAAATGTAAAATAAAGTCCCTTCTATCTAACACATCTCAAAGACGATATAAGGGCATCTTAGAGTAAGATATTCCTAGGTCAATTTCGTTTCACATACTTAGGGAGATCATAGAATGGTCTTAAATAGGTTCTACGATACTTTATAAGGTTTATATTAAGACATACATTAGAAATTGTTTTAGAGTTTCCTTTTTAATGGAAAATTTTAACGCATAATCAGGACTCTGTGTTGACAAAATAAAATATTACATATACAATAAGACATGGTAAACTTTTACACATACAATAAAAACAATAAGACAAAGTAAACTATTACACATACAATAAAGACAATAAGACATAGTAAAATATTACATATACAATGAAATCAATAAAGTACATAGTAAAAGATTACATATACAATGAAAACAATAAGACATAGTAAAATATTACACATACAATAAAAACAATAAGACATGGTAAAATATTACACATACAATGAAATCAATAATGCATAGTAAAATATTACACATACAATGAAATCAATAAAGGACATAGTAAAATATTACATAAACAATGAAATCAATAATACATAGTAAAATATTACATAAACAATGAAATCAATAATACATAGTAAAATATTACATAAACAATGAAATCAATAAAGGACATAGTAAAATATTACACATACAATGAAATCAATAATACATAGTAAAATATTACATACACAATGAAATCAATAATACATAGTAAAATATTACATACACAATGAAATCAATAAAGGACATAGTAAAATATTACATATACAATAAAAACAATAAGACATAGTAAAATATTACATACACAATGAAATCAATAAAGGACATAGTAAAATATTACATATACAATGAAATCAATAAAGGACATAATAAAATATTACATATACAATGAAATCAATAATACATAGTAAAATATTACACATACAATGAAATCAATAAAGGACATAGTAAAATATTACATATACAATGAAAACAATAAGACATAGTAAAATATTACATATACAATGAAATCAATAAAGGACATAGTAAAATATTACATATACAATGAAATCAATAAACGACATAGTAAAATATTACATATACAATAAGATCAATAATATATAGTAAAATATTACATATACAATGAAATCAATAATGCATAGTAAAATATTACATATACAATGAAATCAATAAAGGACATAGTAAAATATTACATATACAATGAAATCAACAATATATAGTAAAATATTACATATACAATGAAAACAATAAAGGACAGAGTAAAATATTACATATACAATGAAATCAATAATATATAGTAAAATATTACACATACAATGAAATCAATAAAGGACATAGTAAAGTATTACATATACAATAAAATCAATAAAGGACATAGTCAAATATTACATATACAATGAAATCAATAAAGGACATAGTAAAATATTACACATACAATGAAATCAATAAAGGACATATTAAAATATTACACATACAATGAAATCAATAATAATAATGCATAGTAAAATATTACACATACAATGAAATCAATAAAGGACATAGTAAAATATTACATATACAATGAAAACAATAAGACATAGTAAAATATTACATATACAATGAAATCAATAAAGGACATAGTAAAATATTACATATACAATGAAATCAATAAACGACATAGTAAAATATTACATATACAATAAGATCAATAATATATAGTAAAATATTACATATACAATGAAATCAATAATGCATAGTAAAATATTACATATACAATGAAATCAATAAAGGACATAGTAAAATATTACATATACAATGAAATCAACAATATATAGTAAAATATTACATATACAATGAAAACAATAAAGGACAGAGTAAAATATTACATATACAATGAAATCAATAATATATAGTAAAATATTACACATACAATGAAATCAATAAAGGACATAGTAAAGTATTACATATACAATAAAATCAATAAAGGACATAGTCAAATATTACATATACAATGAAATCAATAAAGGACATAGTAAAATATTACACATACAATGAAATCAATAAAGGACATATTAAAATATTACACATACAATGAAATCAATAATAATAATGCATAGTAAAATATTACACATACAATGAAATCAATAAAGGACATAGTAAAATATTACATATACAATGAAATCAATAAAGGACATAGTAAAATATTACATATACAATGAAATCAATAAAGAACACAGTAAAATATTACATATACAATGAAATCAATAATGCATAGTAAAATATTACATATACAATGAAATCAATAAAGGACATATTAAAATATTACACATACAATGAAATCAATAATGCATAGTAAAATATTACACATACAATGAAATCAATAAAGGACATAGTAAAATATTACATATACAATGAAATCAATAAAGGACATAGTAAAATATTACATACACAATGAAATCAATAAAGGACATAGTAAAATATTACAATGAAATCAATAAAGGACATAGTAAAATATTACATACACAATGAAATCAATAATGCATAGTAAAATATTACACATACAATGAAATCAATAAAGGACATAGTAAAATATTACATACACAATGAAATCAATAATATATAGTAAAATATTACACATACAATGAAATCAATAATGCATAGTAAAATATTACACATACAATGAAATCAATAAAGGACACAGTCAAATATTACATATACAATGAAATCAATAATGCATATTAAAATATTACTCATACAATGAAATCAATAAAGGACATAGTAAAATATTACATATACAATGAAAACAATAAGACATAGTAAAATATTACATATACAATGAAATCAATAAAGGACACAGTCAAATATTAGATATAAAATCAAATCAATAAAGGACATAGTAAAATATTACATAAACAATGAAATCAATAATGCATAGTAAAATATTACATATACAATGAAATCAATAAAGGACATAGTAAAATATTACATATACAATGAAATCAATAAAGAACACAGTAAAATATTACATATACAATGAAATCAATAATGCATAGTAAAATATTACATATACAATGAAATCAATAAAGGACATATTAAAATATTACACATACAATGAAATCAATAATGCATAGTAAAATATTACACATACAATGAAATCAATAAAGGACATAGTAAAATATTACATATACAATGAAATCAATAAAGGACATAGTAAAATATTACATACACAATGAAATCAATAAAGGACATAGTAAAATATTACAATGAAATCAATAAAGGACATAGTAAAATATTACATACACAATGAAATCAATAATGCATAGTAAAATATTACACATACAATGAAATCAATAAAGGACATAGTAAAATATTACATACACAATGAAATCAATAATATATAGTAAAATATTACACATACAATGAAATCAATAATGCATAGTAAAATATTACACATACAATGAAATCAATAAAGGACACAGTCAAATATTACATATACAATGAAATCAATAATGCATATTAAAATATTACTCATACAATGAAATCAATAAAGGACATAGTAAAATATTACATATACAATGAAAACAATAAGACATAGTAAAATATTACATATACAATGAAATCAATAAAGGACACAGTCAAATATTAGATATAAAATCAAATCAATAAAGGACATAGTAAAATATTACATAAACAATGAAATCAATAATGCATAGTAAAATATTACATATACAATGAAATCAATAAAGGACATAGTAAAATATTACATATACAATGAAATCAATAAAGGACATAATAAAATATTGCATATACAATGAAATCAATAAAGGTTGATTGATTGTATCTTGCTTAACGTCTCTCTCGAGAATTTTTCATTCATATGGAGACGTCACCAAGACCGGTGAAGGCTTCAAATTTAGGCCTTTGCTCGGCGCTTACGGCCTTTGAGCAGTGAGGGTTCTTCAGCGTGCCACACCTACTGTGACACGGCACATCCGTTTTTAAGGTCATCTCCGAGGACCCGTGACATTTGCACCTGATGCCGAGCGTTTGGCGATGAAACTGTCACTACCTGTTTTTTAACGACTTAGGTCTGTCGCGGCTGGGATTCGAACCCCGGCCTTCCACATGCGGGGAGAACGAACAATAAGACATAGTGAAATATTACATATATAATAAAATCAATAAATAGCATATTGAGTTCCGATTTGATGGACTGGGAAGAATATAATTTAGTTTTGTATATCAAGTCCGAAACCCTCGCCAAATCGAGATAGCATTTTTAGAATATATATCAAAGCAGGTATAACACTGTAAAAGCAATAACATAATTGAAATCATTCAATGCTATGTAGAATACCCCCCCCCCCCCCCGCCATAAAAAAACAGATACTGGTGATAGTGAATAAAACACAAAAGAGGGGGAGCTTATGTTTTGCATAATCAACAAAGCCGGTTGTATTTATATTATAGTCTAGATTTCCCCCAGGAGAAACAAGAGTTATCTTTCTTTAATCTATTTTGCGAAGAGGCATGCTTTGAAAAATACTGACAGATGATGCAAATAACAATTTTCATATCAGTAAATAAGTTTACCAAACATCAAATCCATACACCACATAATAAGATTGATTTTCATTCGTTTTGTTATCGAAATTTAAACTTAAATTCAGCGTTGCAAGATTTAAAAGAGAGAGAGAGAGTTTTTTTTATAGGCCTACATTTGCATAGACTAGGGGTGTCTGTTATTAGCAGAAGCAAATCAGTTCGATTTCAAATTATGTTAAAAGTCGATAGAAATTTCATTCTCATTATATCAAAGAAGTGGTCTCGGGTATAAAATTTTACCACAAGAAATCTAATGAATGACCAAAATTTAATTACGAATAGCATACATCTTTTGATTTTCCAACTAATTGTCTGAAAGTTAAGATTAAATTATGTTATACAAGATAATGGGGGTTGATTCCAGGAAGGACAATTGTATGGACGAAAAAGCGCCTCCGTCTTCTTTTGATGTGGTACTATAGTTACACGTACCTTCACATTATTCATACACTAATCTCAACGCCACAACAGACCTACAGTAAGATCTTCTGTACATTCGTGTCACATTATTGACATTTTTCATGTTTATGTAAATGATGCCACATGTCTGGAGTGAAACAAATTATCAAGACTCAGGTGTTACTATGAGGTGCTGTGAAAATCAATATATCTGCTGGTTTCTTACGTTCATGTACTGATACCATTATATCGTTCATATACATTATTTGAAACGTAATTTTCTTATATATTTTATACTTAAATTTTCTTGTATATTTCCTTTTATCACTGCACTTGATCTCTCATTGCACTTGAAGGAAAAGTACATCATACGATGCACGGAATTTGATAAAGTCCCAATTGTTTCGTATATAAATGTCGATGAAATATAATGGTTAAACTAATAAAACCAGAAGGCTGTACAATGAATAAGGGTTAGATATGTATACGCTTCTACAATTATGGTCTACAGAAAATCATTAAATGTCAATGAATTAAGTAAATTAGGGGAATTCCTGCAGAAAGTTGAAATACTTCTAGACTCAATAAATGTTAACCAAGATCTTTTTTTATTAGTATTGGTAAATATTGTTTTTTGATATATATGTAATTATGTATGTAATTTACTCTTGTCACTATATGCTATGAACCGAGAGGTTAAGAGTGTTCGCCCCACATGCGGAAGGCCGGGATTCGATACCGACCGCGACCTAAGTCGTTCAAACAGTTCCATCGCCAAACCGCTCGGCATCAGGTGTAAATGTCACGGGTCCTCGGAGATGACCTTAAAAATGGATGTCCCGTATCACTGTAGGTGTGGCACGCTAAAGAACCCTCACTGCTCAATGGCCATAAGCGCCGAGCATAGGCCCTTCACCGATCTTGGTGACGTCTCCATACGAGTGAAAAATTCTCGAGCGAGACGTTAAGCAAGATACAATCAACCAATCATATGCTATGAACTAACAAAGAGATGCGGAATTCTGTCCAAGTATTACTATTAGGTCCTATTAATGTAATTGTTTTCCACCTTTCAGAAAACCTGACTACTTTTTACTGCATTTATATAACTTGTGTATATATAAGTATATCATTGAATGGAAAATGTTCAAGTTATGATATAATTGCACTAGTATATAATGTGCGCTAAATACTGTGCCTGTAATTATCCGCGGATTCCGTGTCCCCCGAGACATGACGTGACCTGTAATTATCCGCGGATTACTGCCTTGCTCTACACCGGAAAAGAGTTTTTGTGACACGCGTTCGCAGTCTTACATTCAATTGGACGCATGTTTCGAAGTAATATTGCTTTGCATGGCTCCCTTCAGTTGAGAGAACATTCGCTTGAATCCTTAAGGAATGAGAAATTTATGTTTTTGTTTGAAATTCCACGAATGAATATTCAATGGAGTTTATCAAGTTAATGTATTAAAGAATAGAAAATATAATTCTGCTTCTTTATCAGAACCACGTTAATCCGAAGGGTGACGGATATTACGTTTGCAAACTCAATTTCCAAGTATTATTCCAAAAGTTGGCAACATTTGACTTGTAAATCTTCTAACGTTGTCTACGCAATTGAGTGTAGCCTTTCCGGATTGGTTTACGTCGCGGAAACTAAGGGACGACTACATAAAAGAATATCGTGACAAAGATTTCAAATTGATGATGGAGGTAATTTTAACTCCTTTATAAATATTTCAATTCCCCGGATCATTCTATACTGTCCATGAAGATTATAATTATTGGGGGGGGGGGGGGGTACCATCACTCTAACAGCCCAACTTTAACTTTAACTAGTCGTGGACAGCGAGAAGATCCTTGGATTAGAACACTCACTAGCAATTGTTTTTCCATACATGTAGAAAATGTGGGGAATCTTACAAGTCCACTAATACCCCCCTCCCCCAATACACAATGTCTCGTTTTCACCTTACGTCAACAAAAAAATTAGCATATCACATCTGCACAAAACCTTACACTTTTCTTTTGAAATTTTTACATAGATCATCTGAAGGAGACCAAGCAAGTCCATACGTGGATTTTTCAATAGCAAAATACAGACTGAATGCTGCGAGGATGGACTCTTTAAATACTGCGGGTTACGGATGAAAATTCTTCTAAACCGTGCCGTTGGTTTCTTAAACTGAAATTTACTAACAACAAAAGAGATGCCGTCAATATAAGCAAATTCTTGGTCATAAAAAAGAGTTATGTCTCGTATTCCATCATATTTCAAGTTCTATATGAAAGGTGAAGATAACGAACAGTGACCAATCTCATAACTCCTATAAGCAATACAAAATAGATAGTTGGGCAAACACGGGCCCCTGGGCACATCAGAGGTGGGATCAGGTGCCTAGGAGGAGTAAGCATCCCCTGTCGACAGGTCACACCCGCCGTGAGCCCTATATCCTGAACAGGTAAACGGAGTTATCCGCAGTCAAAATCAGTGTGCCAAGAACGGCCTAACATTCGGTATCAAACACGTCACACAGCATTTGATCCAATGATAGGTTGTATTGACGAACTAGATCGTTATAACGTCCATAGAATTTGCGAAATGTTGACTTTAAACGAGACTGTTGAAACCTCTGCACCATCAACTTGTTTGTCAGTCGCTTTCATCTATTTAAAAACTGACCATAAGCAGAACAAGCTCTAGCGTATCGAATAAGTTGAGAGATATAAACACCATATGCATGTGATAATGTAATATTGCTACATAAATATGGGAAGTTGATGATGGGGAGGCTGAAATCATCCCGTTTGTCATACAGTTGAGTTGTCAGTTTACTATTAATGTCTACTTTCAATAAAATATCTAGGTATGAAGCAGAAGTGGACGACTCTGTGGTGTCCTTTATTTCGAGCTCACGGGGATAAATCGAATCGACATACATGTATGAATGAAAGTTATTACTGTTAATAGACAAAATAGACATATCTGCATCATGATTGTATTTCCTACAAATATACTCCTACTATTGCATTCCAATTTTTTGATTACAAACAAACTTTACAGTGCCTAGGTATATAGACCATCTTAAACAAAATCCCTGTACATTAAAAATGTCCAAAATTCAGGGAGAAAAATTGGCAGCAGAACTTGATCGGTGTCTTCATTATGAATTCTGTTCAATATTATGCAAGAGAGGAAGACCATGACACTTAATCAGAATGGATAAAGAGTATAAGAGAAATTTGAAAATCTTGTATTAGACACACAAAAAACGAGTACCATCTATCCTTTTGTATTTAGTAAACCAGAAGTGATGAAAGAATGAGAGAGGTTGCATCATACATGCAGAATATGTACCGGCTTCAGCTTCTCCATCCTCAACTTTCTATATTTCTGTAGCAATATTCCATTATCGCCTGAATATGGTGGTCACCCTTCTCATCAGTTTCGATAAGTGAGAGCATGTTCTGCATATGATCAATTTTTAAATCGAGGCAAGTTGTTAGCAGATAAGTTGATGTTACAAGGGTTTCAACAATTTCCTTAAAGCCAGCATTTCGCAAATTCTACGGTCGTTATATCGATCTTAATTGCAATTACATCCTGTCACTAGGTCGAATGTTGTCTGACGTGTTTTATACCAATGACTTTGTTTACAGTTTACATGAGGGATCACGGCGGGTTTGGCCGGACAAAAGGGTGTATTATTCTTCCTTGGTACTTAATCCCACCCCTCGTGTTTCCAGGGACCTGGGTGTGCCATTCTATCACTTTTGTATTCTTTATAGGATTTAGGTCACTGTTCATTATCTTCACCTGTTTTTAAACAACGGACATGGATTATTTTTTGTCACAGTTTTTACCGATACTTTCTATTTGTTTTTATCTCATACCCCCTGTCTGATTGTAAGCAAATTTGTAGCATTTTGCCGAAAATGGGTTTTTTCTCTCACAGAAATGTGTATTCATAAACTTTTTTTAACCTCATTTTACTGGAGAGTTCTTTCGTTTAAAGACGTATTGGTCTTTCCTTTAGCATTTACCGGTATTTATCATTATCATCACCATCATTCATTTCGGGAGTCTTTAATATGACACTGGACGACAGAGATAGATCGACTATTTCTTCAGGTCTTATTCGTTATGTAGGATTTGAAATGTTCCGAGTATCTTGGGTGTGGTATTCTAGATTGGTTGTAAAGTATTTAATCTATAGAAATTTTAAAAATTGGATATTGTTAAAAGATTCAGAGTATCGCGGAAGTGCTATCTTACACGATTGGGTATTCACGTAGAAAATTTCAAACATCAACACAAATTAATTCTTAAGAGAATAAAAATGATATAAATGTTCACTTGGTTAAAGAAATGCTGAAAAATACTTCACAGTCCATAAATCTCGCTGGAGTTCCAGATTAAAACGCGTGAGATTCGTGACCATTTTTCACCAAAAAAATAAAATAAAAAACCTTCGTCGTAGAACACTGCAGAAAACATTGCAGAGTGGCTTTAATGAATTTCTTTTCCTTTTACAGAGAGAACGCTAGCTGTCATTTGATTTCCATTACTCGCAAGGAGGCGCACTCTTTGGTTGATTTCAGTAAAGATCATAACAGAACTATTGTTACAATACTATTTCAGTTTCCCAGGAGAGAGAGAGAGAGACAGAGAGAGAGAGAGAGAGAGAGAGAGAGAGAGAGAGAGAGAGAGAGAGAGAGAGAGAGAATCTTAGCGAATATTTACAAGGTTTTAGACCGTTAGAAATGCTTAATATCATGTAGATGAGATTATTCATATAAGATTAAATAATATAAAATGTACCACATTAGCAATGTGAGTATTAATATTTAGTCACATTTCTCTCTCAGATGATAAATCAACCTCAAGAGAAGGCAGATTACCAAGACATGAAGACGAATATTTATGGATTTGTAGCGCATGATTTTGTCAACTGGAACTGTCTCAAAGATTTGCCAAACGAACAAATCATGTCAAGTCTTGTGATTTAAAACTACCATTGTACAGCTGCACATGCAATTTTTGTATTACATAATGTACAATGAGACGGTTTAAGATTTGAGGGTAAAATTTCAGAAAACTACAAAATGTTACCAAAATGAATTATTATTTGACAAATAAAAAATTGGGGTGCTGTCATCGTTTTATAAGAGATGTGCTTAGTATACGTCAACAGATTTAAACACCATGATGATGTTCTCCTTAGTTGATTGTTTTTTAATTGCTAAATTAAAATTCTACTTTTAAGTAACATATGTAAAAACGTCCTGTCATAATACATTACTGTCAACAAGATATTAAGCTATAAATTAAATGAAAGTTAACATCATTGAGATGCTTTCTTTGGCACATCTATGTGTTCATAGTATTTAAAATCTGTCGTTAACACATTTCAGTTTCAACTGTCACATGTGAAGTGATCCATCTCAAACAGTTATTGACCTTATGTTTTTCCTCCATTCCTCTACAAAATGACCGGTCACGGTGGCTCAGTGGTAGAGCTTTCGCCTTCTAACCGTTCAAGTCCCGCGTCAAACCTAATATGTAAACATAGGTCAATAGGGTAGTGCTTGCTTCTTCGCCAAAACGCTCGGCATTTAGAAGTGAGAACAACGGGTCTTTCGGATATGATCTTAAAAACGGTGGTCCCGTGTCACGGCAGGCGTTAGCACGATAAAGATGGCCCTGATCACCAACCATAGGTCTACATTTGTGGTACTTCACCTACAGCTGGTGACGTCTCAATATGAGTGAAAAATTATCAACGGGACGTAATACAAACAATCACATCAAATTATCCTCTACAAATTCTCATAGCTTTCTTCAGAGTGATGAAAGTGGGGATTTCGTTTGATCATCGTCAGTTGCATGGAATTTCCAAAAAGAAATATTTCCAATCATTGTATTATTTATAGATACAAGATTGAATTTAAATCACCTACGGTCAGACGAATCAAACCCACAGTCTATTGAAACTTCCAGGTATTGTTCGAGGTTTGTTTTCCAATGTTACTCTGTTTATATGAAAAAGAATCCTCTGCATGACGCCACAATTTAACCATAGCTGACTTCATTCATGTTTGTTTGCAGATGTATAAGATACAAGAAAATTTAGCTACAGTAATCTTTTTTCTCAAAGTATTTTTTTCTGCTGGTTAGTCTGTCTTTTTGTGACATTGAAAATTAATTCTCTTTTAGCATCGACTTCTTTGTACCCCAGTCTCTTAAGTGCCTGTGTGTTTGCAAACAAGGTATACTGCCCTTTGCCGCTTTTACACCTTTTCCATGCATATAAACATTGCATGTAGATTTTGAATTCCAATTAAAAATAAGCTAATAAGCCCACACATAAATAAGGTTGTGTACATCCTTTTTATGCCCCCGAGATCGAAGATCGGGGGGCATATTGTTTTTGTCCTGTCTGTCATTCTGTCTGAAACTTTAACCTTGCTAATAACTTTTGAACAGTAAGTGCTAGAGCTCTGATATTTCACATGAATATTCCTTGGGACAAGACCTTTCCGTGAGTACCAACCTTGACCTTTGGAGTTTCACCTACTTTTTAAAAAATTGACATTGGTCTTAACTTCTAAATGGTATATATTAGAGCTTCATATTGCACATGAACATTTCTTGTGGCAAGATCTTTCTACTGGTACCAAGATATTTGTTCTTGTGACCTTGGCCATCCTTGGCATTGGCCATTATCGGGGGCATTCGTGTTTCACAAAGACATCTTGTTAAACATGCAAACAAAACAATTTCCTGTCTATATATGTTATTACAAATGATATTTGTACGTCTTCGTCCGTCGTGCGTTAACATTTGAACATAATGAACTTCTCTGAAAGCGTATGTATCAAATTTGGTATCTTTGGGGTAAGGCAAACTTAAATCGTATATTCCATGGTCACAGAATCCCTGGAGCCTAAAAGGTGGAGTCAAATTAATCTGATGCTAGGGAGGGGTCAAAGCTGTAGAAAAGATATGTACAAATGTAATCCTAAAAGATCTTCTTTACTCAGGGACATCTAGCGAACAAACCGTGTGCATATACATGTAGTATGATGAGCAAAGATGTGTCTACCAAAATTGTTAGATTCATGGTCCCCATCTCAGGGGTTCTGGTGGAGTTTTATGCTTAATTAATTCTTTCAAATCTTCTTTAATCCTGCACAGCTTGAAGAAATTATAGCTATACGTATGGTTATGAAGAGAACAAGCCCCCCCCCCCCCCCTTACTGAAATTGTAAAATTCATGACTCTTTCACGAAGGGTTTATGATCAAGGGCAGGCTTAATTAATAGGTAAAAGAGTGATTATACTTTTTATCTCTAGGGTGGGACCCAAATGGGTATATGGTGAAAATGCATTTAATATTTTAAACATGCCACCTTCTTTAATTACTTCTGTGTATTATAAAGCGCACGCCGCCCTCTACCAAAATTATGAAATTCCCTACATCAGGGCTTCATGATCAATAGTTTAATATTAAGTTTTTAATCTAATAAAATCATACTCTTTATTATGGTGCATTGTGACAAAGATAATATATATGTGGTTTGAAGAGTGTGAAGACTGCTAACAAAATTGTAGCAGATTTTATAAAGTTATTGAGGCTCAGAGGACAGAATTTGTCTAGTGAATACCGATCAATTTTCCATAAACAATAAACACAAGAAATGTAAATATTCTAATTAATTATGGAAACATTCAACAATGAATCATCGATCTTGGAAGCAACAAATTTCATTATACAATATTCAATGGATCACAACAAACATTTTTTTTATTGCACAGAAGGAAAGAAAAACAATTTATATTCCTTGATTTCCAATTAGATGTAAGTGGCACAAATGGAAATAGATTTATCGTCCAGGGACAATTTCCCCCCATTTTTGGGATGTTCATAACGAACAGGAGCGGATACGTATGTTCCACGGTTGTGTATTTTCCAGCAATTTTACAATGACAAACATAAACCTTACGTGTTTAATTTGTACTTTATTTCTGCATGAAAACATTGATCTCTCCACTTGAAAATAAAAATCTTTACATTTATATATTACAACACACAAGGGATAAATGTTCTCTTTGGTTGTATTACAGGGGGTGCAAGAACAATGGGAGCATGATAAATAAAAGACACCACATAATCTTCCACATCTGCTTCGTATTTAGATATTTTATTGAAGATAGATGTTAACGGCAAAAGAACAACTCAACTTTGTGGCAAATGGGATGACTTTAAACAGCTTCTTCATCGTCAACTTCTCATGTAGCAATATTCCAGTATCACCTGTATATGGTGTTTATGTCTATCAAGTGATTCAATTCGCAAGAGCTTGTTCTGCATATGATCAGTTTTTAAAGTCGAAGCAGGCTACTGACAAACAAGTTGATGTTTCAGGGGTATCAACAGTCTCGTGTAAAATCAGCATTTCGCAAATTATATGGTTTTTATAACGACATAGTTTGCCAATACAACCTGTCATTGGGTCAAATGTTGTCTGACGTGTTTAAACCAATTGTTAGGTCGTTCTTTATACACTGATTTTGACTTCGGATTACTACATTTACCTGATCAAGATAGAGGGCCCATGGCGGGTGTGACCGGTTGACAGGGGATGCTTAATTATCCTAGGTACCTTATCCTACCTCTGGTATATCCAGGGGTCCGTATTTGCCCAACTCTTAATTTTGCATTTCTTATAGGAGTTATGAAATTGATCACTGTTCGTTATCTTCACCTTTTCACCTGCATAACCGGGATACCCCATCCATCCATTGTTTTCATACCCCCATAATACAAACAACCCTTGATTGTTGCAAGGCGTAGGTGCACAAACAGCAAACTCCTTGACTTCGCAAGGTATGACCACAGGCACGTGTGCTTAATTTGGTAATTTACATTTAGTCTTAAACCTTCGTATTACATGACGGACTTCCTTTTGAAATCAAAAGGCAAGTAATATTTTCATATTTTCCTTCGACAAACATCTGTAACAATTATTTTTGAAATCATAACAGTCTCCATTGAGATGGTAAAAGGAAAACAAAATAAAATTTCGTTAATGCATTTAATTCAGTTGATCAGCATACACGTGTATTATACCAAGTTTCAAATACAGATGAATTGATATATGCATAAATGGCTTATGAAATACTTCATACATTTTAATACATTCATTTTCCTCGCTATGAACGAATAACAACATGTCTATCCCATCAAGTTTTTCATCTTATATCCAAACTCAACACTACGTGTATCATTCATTTGTTCTATATACGTACGCCCAACTTGAAACTCGATGATCGGCATCTTGCCCACCATTGGGAGGGGCAGAGGGGGAGTTATTGACTTGTATCCCCTGTAGTGTCCAGAAACATATTTAAAATATTCGAGACATTTGAAGCATTTCATCTACACAGTTTGTCTCAGATTTTGGAATAGCACGTGTCTTTTCATGATTTTATTCGATATGATTGGTCGAGTATGGGGAGAGGAATAGGGGATGGCTGTGGCAAATTGAAAATATAGTTATAGTTCTTGTATTGTGGTTCCTGATCTGCATTGTTCAATCTTGACTTCTGTAAAGGAGTTCGTCCTTTAAATGGAGTGCACACCGAGTAACTGTTTCTTGTATTTTGGCAACAAGTCATGTAGGTATCACAGTCCAAGTCATTTTTGCATTCACGATGCAGAGAGGAAATGACGTAATGAGTGAAACAGGTTTCTGATTGCGTCATCTCTGTAATGCTTTTTGCTACAAAACAAAAGATAGTTTTGCAAATGATTTGGTGTAAAGAGGCCACTTCGACGTTTGTTGACTAAATCTGATGCCTCAACAGTTTTATTGCGTGGTAATATAATTAAAAGCGACGACAAACATAACAAACATTTCAATTATACAACAGAATGCGACACACACTAATTCTTCACATACAGAGAAACTCGTCCACGCAGAACGAATTATTTGTCTTAGTCACTTGAGTGAACCCAGCGAATTTTCAGGTGATGCATCACAAACATGTTAGTAATGGGTCAAAGTTTTCAAACTTTTAATAGGTTAATTAATGACTGTTCGGCTGGTTCAAAGTTCTCTAATTGTAGGATGTTTTATTGCTTCAAACTCTCGTAGTTTTTACAGGTTAATGGGATATATTCGACGGAAACAATTCATTGTAGGACAATTGTGTAGCTTACTTGATAATTGAATTGTACGAAATGCTTCCTCTATATCATTATTATGACGATCACGGCCAAGCAGAGGTGGTTTCTAAATCTGACCCCGATTTTTGCAATGAGGGAATGATTAAATACAGAATTTGATGAGATACCTGGATATCTAATTTGTCATTGTAAATGAATTGCTTCATAGCAAGAAATGTTAATCTCATCTGTTGCAGCTCGATGTCGCTTTTAGAATATTTCACATGGAATTGGAGAATCTAGGCAATTATAGGATTCGGGTCTATTGATTCTATTGTATACAGAATCATCTATTTAGGAATGGAATTCACAACCTTTGACCTAGAGACTATAGGCAAAGTATATGCAAGACGAAGGGATGTTTTCCACATTTCATATTGTTTAAATTTAAATTCTAACCTAAAAAAAAATTAAAAACTGACTTGGGGAATTCTAAACGTCAGATGTCCTTTTACTTGGCTTTGCCGCTATGATTGATTTATTGTATATTGTTGAACATCCCGCTCGAGAATTTTTCACTCATAAGGAAACGTCACTATTGCCGGTGAAGGGCTACAAAATTTAGGCCTATGCTGGGCGCACGGCCTTTATGCATGGAAGGATCTTTATCGTGTCACACCTGAAGTGACACGGGACCTCGGTTTTTGCGGTCTCATCCGAAGGACCGTCCCTTTTAGTCGCCTCTTACGACAAGCAAAGGTTTATGGGGACCTATTATGGACCCCCACACGTTATGCAGCATCAATAATTTTAGACCTACAACTGGACACTAGTAACAATTCTAGGCCTACTACTGAAGGCCGGGGTATGCAGTATCAGTATAAAAAATGCTACGCATACTTTTGAACACCATGTCTTACAAATACTGCATAAGCAAAATTTTTTCATTATTAACGACAGTGTTGTGATCGCTAAAATTGAATATCGCCAATATTCATTTTATATTGGCGATAATAGCTATTTTTCTTGGAATTATAAAGTCGCTAAAATTAGGTCTCACTAAATATCTATACCCATGATTTATGGACAGATCGTTAAATTTGTGTCTCGCTAAATACGGTATGATCGTCTCAAGGCAGGCGTTTGCACATAAAGGAACCCTTACTGCTACGGCGCTGAAGACCAAGCATAGGTCTCAATTTTTGGTACTTCACGCACAATTAGTGACGTATCAATATGAGTGAAAATTCTTGAAGGCTCGTGAAACAAACAAAAACTACTAAACTCCGGTATAAGCAGCATCAATAATTCTAGGCTTACTACTGATCACGAATTCTTACAAGTCAGTAAAATTAGAGCAGGTGAGTTGTATTATAAAAGAAAATTGTTGAACTTCATCTATATCATTGAAATCACTTTTGCCTCGTCTTGTATGAAATTTTAAAATATTCTTTTTTTATTTCTATGATAATTCATAAGTTCTCACCTTCTATAAGACTGGTGCATACAAAGAGCAGGCACAGTATCCAACTCATGTTTGTCCGGTGCTAAAGTCGTTGGCTATCCTGAATGTTGTTGCTGCAATATCCACTTATCTTGCAAGCAACTTCTTTATCTCTGAAAGGCAGCCTTACTGCTCTTTGTGCAGCGTTCACTTGTGACAGGTGTCCTGTGAGACCCGTGTATATACTCCTGTTTGACAGCAGGAAGTCTAGACCAATGGCTTTATTTCAAAATAAAAATGTGTTCTCAAGCTTCATCAAAACAAATGTCAGCATTTTAATTAATTCTTTTAACGAGATACGTCACTGACAACAGGTTCCTCATGGTTGCACATAGTTCTTCTTACTAGTGATTTTTTTGGTCTTCAAGTCAAAGGTACTTGCTCACTTTTAAACCACAAACCGCTGACAAGTCACTCACTAATTTTCAACCATGTTAAGGTTTTTTTGCGATCGAGTTGACAAATATGCAATATTTAACAGCTTTCCGTGATTAACAATTTACAATTCTTAAAATGACAGTTCAAAGGCATGAAAAATCTACGTGTTGGCACCGAGGGGTTGTCAATAGTTTGAGCGATTAGGGAAAATTCCTGCTGATAACGTAACTTCAAATTGTGTCGGGAGCAGCTAAGGGTAAATTGTGCGGTAGTACTTATAGAATGTCGTTTTGTTGAGATGCTTAAAATACGTTTTGAAATGTTTTACGTAAGGGAGATTATTGCATAAACACAAAAATATATTCAAAACTAGATACAATTAAAACATGATATCATGGACATTGATTGCTATACAAGTTTTGAATAGTTCTTTAGTAATGTTGCAATATTTTTGTGCGTTTAGTATCATAGTGGTAATTTTGATGACATCAAAACACCTTTTTTTGCATTCCATATAAATCATCGAAAATAATTTCTGGCAGATTTATCTATCTACAAGTGCAAAACTGTCCCACCAAAAATATTTGCATACAAGATTCGTTCCAACAGGATCTGAATTTACATATTAATAATCTCCACACTTCATTACAATTTTCATTTCAGAACACAGAACGGAAACTTATACATTGGATTTAATTCCATCCTATAACAATGGTTTTGAGAGGGGGCAAATCCGAAAATATTCTTAATCAAATAAATACCCCCCTCCCCCGTTCTATGGAACCGGTATTTTATGAGAATCTGCTTCATGACGACGCTTATCTTAAAAGTACATGTACCAGCAATTGATGAATTTAATTTGGGGAAGATTGGAAGGGGAAAAAGACAATCTAGTGATCTTCATCTGGTATGGCCTTTGTCAATCTAATTAAAATTAGATCTTCCATCCGCTCCCCAGTTTTCGATACGTCGACGACGTATCGAAAACTGGGGAGCGGATGGAAGATCTAATTCTAATTAGATTGGGCCTTTTTTTTTTTGAAGCTTTCCCTTTCTATGAAGTGATATGAAAATACTTTAACATGAAGGGGAACATGATTTGGTTTGTTTCAACAGTTTACAATATTTGATCACATCGTGATCCCATGGCTTGTTGTAAACGTCGTTAAACAATTTGTATTTATTGCCTGTTTCTTGTTTCTTCTCAGCGACAACTCTAACTTTGTTAGATGTGGGACATTTCATGTCAAAAAGAATTATTCGCATGAAGCTTACTCTGAGAAACTCCCAACTTCCTAACGAGAAATGCCATATATAACAACAGAAACCCAAAACAGGAACAAATTAATTCAGGATATTTATGACATGGTGGATTCATTGCATTGTCATAAAAATTTCAAGAAAATAAAAATAGAATAAAATTCATCTACAAATTATTACAAAAAACTGATTTAGTCACTGGTATATAATGCATGAGAACCCAGACCGTGGCACTTCAACACATCACATCAATCCTGTCTTGTTTCACAAACCACAGTCTCTCAACACATTACATCCTTGAAATATCTATAGTAAGTCAGTTGCATATTTTCAATTCAAAAAATTATTGCACATCCATCAAATCAAGCGCACTCACGTCGCCCAGAAGACTAGCGACTCAAGTAAGAATAGGTCTTTTCTATCACGTCCTCCCATTTCTGAGGTCTACACACCAGTGGGGGCATATATACAATTTGGTGGGGACACGGACGTAAAGGAAGCCAGGAGAGGGACGGGGATGGGACGAGGTATGGGCAATGGCATTGTGGGCTCCCCCTCGGAAGTCCTCTGGTGATATTGAATAATGACAATGTCTGTAGGTTTAAGTGGCACACAAATGGACTGGTTCGATGACCGAACCCTACAACAGACAGAGGTAACATCACAGTCTAAGTCACTTTTACACACTGCCGAGGTGGACGCAAACTGAAATGCATTAGCACATCGGTTCATTTTGGTTACTTTCTGCAGGGCATTTATGTAGCGTGCTGCAATAATTAAAAAAAATATATTAATCGTTATTTTACATGCAAAAGCATTTACTTTATCATGTAGAATAGTCTTTTACAAAATCATTTTTTTTTTCTTCAAATGAACATTTAACAATAAATTACGAATAATTTGTACCTGTTGCTGTTCCCAGCAGAGTGAATATGACGACGTTCTTCCAAATCATACTACATGTATAATGATAGTATCTGTTTAAAAAAAATTAAATGCGACGTTAGAGCAAATATATTATCGCCAATTTATATGTGTTTTAATAAGAACAAAGCCATTTATCAACATACCTAATAATGAAGGCGATGGTCAGAAATCTTCGATTAAGAATCTTTCATGTCTTAATACTCTACTAAATAAAACCAGAACTTTTACTTTTAATGCTTTTATACCGCGATGACGGTTTGTTTCTCTAAAGGGAGATATTATATCATTGGTCGAAATGTCAATAATATACGATAATAACATATGATTAATCAAGAGGTATATTTGGGGAAATTACGTATTTTCAGTGAATAAAGTATATTAAACGAGCCATAAAATGTCCTGCATGATCCTACAAGATCATTCATAATTAATATTTTTGACGTGAAACATCATCGAAATTAATTAAGATAAGATAAAATGATTTAAAAGTTTTAAGGAGACATCTCCATGACAGACTGACAGCTAGACGCTTTAAAAAAAGTACACTATAAGAGAGAAACAGCTCTGACCTGTGATTTATATTTATCATTTAATTCGCTTCGTTATCTCACAATAATTACCCTTTCTTATTTCAAGAAATACTTCAATTTACATTGAACAATCACGAGATAAAATTACCCAATCGACGATCTTTGTTGAATCAAATTTACGTTACATATATCTATGACGTCATAACCTATCATAAATTGTACTACTTTATGTTCGTTTGTTTTACGTCCCTTCATGAATTTTTCACTCATAAACTTAGATTGAGACTCTGGTACACGTGAATGGTTGTTTGTTTGACGGAGTTGAGAATCTTCCACTCATATTGAGACGTCACCAGTTGTATATTTAGACCTATACTTAACGCTCAAGGCCATAACAGTGATGGTTCTTTTTACGTGTCAACGCCTGACGCGATACGGGACCTGTTTTTAAAGTCATGTCCAAAAGACCCGTGACTCTCAATGCCGAGCGTGTTGCGAAGGAGCAATCACTAACTATGCTTACGTCTTAGGTTTGACGCGAGGCTGGAACTCATGACCTCCTGGTTACGAAGCAAACGCTCTACCACTGAGCTACCACGAGCGATGTACGCGACGATGAGAATTTTCATAAGAAGGCTAAGCTTCAAGTAAAAGCTGTTATTTAAAACCACGGATAATATTTCTACTGGTGAGATTTTACAAACTGAACACATATTTTCTATATATTCACCTTTTAACTCTTATTTCATAATCGAAGACAGGACTTGTCCCTAATGTCTGGAAAATGACTAAGTCGTCCCAATATTTAAGAAAGGCGTCAAGAGCAAGGTTCCAACGGTATCACTGACAGCTATCTGCTCTGACGTCATGAAGCATACCCTGCATTCAAACATCATAAGGCACTTCGAAGAACACTCAATACTCACCGAGGCTTAACATGGATTCTGTAGTAAACGTTCGTGCGAGACTGAACTGAACACCAAAATCCATGGCCTGGCTAAAGGACTGTCCAAGGGCAAAGAAATAGATTACACTCTGTCAAGGCATCCGACAAGGTTCCACATTGTTTGCTGCACAAATTCCATCATTACGGGATTCGTGGTTCCACATTGAGTTGGACTGAGAGTTTCCTCTCTGGCAAACATGTCCTGACAGAGGGTACAATGCCAACGGAGCAGATGTAGACCCTGGAGTTCTCCAAGGCACTGTAATGTGACCCCTGTTGTTTCTGGCGTTCATCAATGATCTCCCGCAACGTATTAAATCCCCAGTCAAGTTATTTGCTGATGATTGCCATATATACTCGGCTTATGACACTGGTCTACTCCAATAAGATCTAATTGAGTTAGAAGATGGGAAAAGACTGGCAGATGTCATTCCACCCAGAAATATGCACAATTTATGTCACTAGAAAAAGGAAACCAGTCATAGCGAATTACCATCTTCTTGACCATACTTTAGAGTGTTCCCGGCGGAAAATATCTGAGTTTCCACATCAACCAAGACCTGCTATTGCGAGACTTACCAAAGCTTCCAGATATGTTGGATTCCTACGACGCAACCCAAGGAGCTGCCCGCAGGATTTCAAGGCACAAGCATATACTACTCTTGTCAGACCCTTTCTAGAATAGGTCTCTACCATCTGGGACTCCTGACATCAGCAACTGAAAAATGTTCAGTGACAGGCAGCCAGCTACTGAAACTACTTCTCCAGAGACCCTGGATGTGTAACCAGCTGGGATGGGAGCCATTGAAATAAAGAAGGGCCAGGAAAAGAATCATCAGCTCCACAAGATCACCAGGCAGTTAGTAAAGGTTCTTGCGCACTATCTGCTTCATTACACCACAAACAGGACACGTTGCTCCTCCGCCAACAACATCGACAAATCAGCACCAGGATTGATGTATATACACATTCATTTTAACCAGCCACCATCAGAATGTGGAATTCCATCCCGCTCGCAGTGATGATACCTTCCAGAACGTGATCCACACTATCGACGTCTCCGCTTTACTTCGCAGACAGTAGAAACTTATGAATTATCTTTTTAAACTGTTTCTAAATCTGAAAATGAATTTTAGCTGTTCACCCACAACGCGCTGGAGTATTAACACTCATTATGAGTCAACTCCTTACCGGAAGAAGAAAAAATATGCATATCATTTAATTTGTCCAAATGATGATAAGAATCCATCCTTAAGTAACACAGCTTTATAAATTAAATATACAACGAGGTGAAAAATTATTAATTGATTGTATCTTGTTTAACGTCTCTCTCGAGAATTTTTCACTCATATGGAGACGTCACCAAGACCGATGAAAGGCCTCAATTTTATGCCTTTGCTCGGCGCTTACGGCCATTGAGCAGTGAGGGTTCTTTAGCGTGCCACACCTACTGTGACAAGGGACATCCGTTTATTAGGTCATCTTTGAGGACCCGTGCCATTCATACCTAATGTCGAGCGTTTGGCTATGGAACTGTCACTACCTGTTTTAACGACTTAGGTCTGTCGCGGCCAGAATTCGAACCCCGACCTTCCGCATGCGGGGCGAACGCTCTAACCTCTAGACCACCACGGCGGTAACAAGGTGAAAAACAAATTCAT
The DNA here is from genome assembly GCF_947568905.1 of Ostrea edulis. Lineage (NCBI taxonomy): Eukaryota > Metazoa > Mollusca > Bivalvia > Ostreida > Ostreidae > Ostrea > Ostrea edulis. The sequence continues at coordinate 34,540,675 of NC_079165.1, read as the reverse complement.
ATAAATAAGGAGGGGATCCTCACTTTGAACTGAATTTTCCAAGTAAATGAACCCCGATTTACAGATTTAAGGTCAGTAGCAGGCCAGGGGGATATACATTTAATGGTCTCATCATCTCCCAATGTGATCACGACAAACCATCCCTATCTTGATTTCATCCGAACACACATAGTAGCATTTTCTCTACTTGCAAGGAAACAAGAATGAATTCAGTGAATTTTCTTTCGGCTCGTTTCATTGGTTCGTTGTATATAGACAATGTTGCAGAAATATTTGAATTATGCATAGTAAAAATAAGATATATACATGTATATCAAGAATATCAGTAAGTAAAACTTATACGGTGCCAATTTTGATGCACCAGATGCGCATTTCGACAAATATATGTCTCTTCAGTGATGCTCAAGCCGAAAGTTTGGAAATTCGAAATAGCAATGCAATGAACTTGTAAGAACTGAAAGAAAAACTAGAGTGCCAAAAACTGGAGCCAAATTCGTCCAAGGATAGAGCTATGCATGAGATAATCCTTAATTTTGAAATGAATTTCTAAATTTTATCCCAGCAATTAAATATACATCCGTATTTTCAAGCCAGTAACGAAGTACTTAGCTACTGGGCTGTAGAGACCCTCGGGGACTAACAGTCCAGTATTCAATGAATTTTGTGAAATATTGGGAACATGCTGTCAAGAAAG